>NW_026998619.1:0-793 GCF_035044405.1 Drosophila montana | reverse complement strand
GACAATTAATAATTATTACGAATTATTATTAATAAATGAAGGAAATGAAAAAAAACTCTAAAATGTTATATATATGTAATTTAATGTCTTCCAATGCGGATGTGGATGTGGATGTGACTTGAATAAATTTGTGTTCGATTACAAATAATTTGTCACGACCCGAGTGTAACGAGTACCTTGCAACGAGTACCTTGTCACCCTGTGTTGGAATTCACTTTGTTTATTTTGTTTTTATTGTTTTATTAAATAAAAACGAGATCAACCAATGCGGCAAATTAACTGCAAGTAATGCCCGCAACCATTGTGTTTTGTTGCTTCGTCTCAGTTTATAGGACCCACCATATAGTGAGCGGAGGTCACTGTGCAGTTGTGATACTTGTTTTTTTCTTGATGTTCTGATTTATTAATTTGAAAGGCACTAACATACAATAATTTATTTCGAGTGCTAATTATATTGGACGTGTGTTTTATCACTTACATATAGTGTTCAGCAGCAAATGTGCATGTGCAGCAATTTGGACAAAAAAGTATGTTTTCCTGAATGGAGTTGTGGTTTTTGATCTTACCAGAGGTGATTCCCCAAATCTATTATCTACTTCGAAGTCTTGGCGTTTTTCGATTATACTCGCTATTTTACTTATTTTGTTTGTTTGGATGTCATATGCGGGGGTTCCGGCATATATGAAGATATCAGCTGGTGTTCTACCAGTCGTATTATGTTTAGTTTTATGGTTATACGTATAAAGAATTGTTTCGAATTTTGTTAACTTATTTTCTTACTAGTCGTTATAAT
>NW_026998618.1:0-1098 GCF_035044405.1 Drosophila montana | reverse complement strand
TATTTTAACATTTTCGGACTGTAGCCATAACTGAAGTGCTGCGCACATGAATGCTGAGTCTTTGTCGGCTTTAATTTCGGTTGGCTTACCCATTTGATTGAAAATCTGGAGGATTGCTCGTTTTGTTTCGAGCCAATCTCTGCTATTAATTTCTATTAATTCTGCATATTTGGAATAAATGTCTATACGAGATAGCAATTGTTTATTATCAATGATGTAAAAATCCATGACGTATTTTTCTCTAGAGTTGAATGTTTCTGGAATAGTTTGGAATGAGAGTTTAGTATCTGTTTGTTCGGTTTTAGCTATATTGCATATTTCACATTCATTATTGAATTTTTTGTATGAGTTTTTGATGGTCGGGATAGTAATATTTTTCTTTGTGCTGTAACCTTTTCGATACCTGGATGTAATAAATCTTGATGATTTTTAAGGATAATTTCTTTGAAGTGTGCATATTTTTGGATATCAGTTACTTGTTTAGTGTAAGCGTTGTGGAATGTTATGAAATCAGCTTCATTATGAAAGTAATAACACTTTTCTTAGTGCATAAATATTCTTTAATTAGTTCTTTAGCGTGGTCATGGGTCATTTCTTGATATGAAATTTTGATTTTTAATTTGTGAAAGTAATTGTTTCAACTTTGTTGGTGTTGGCTTTTATTAATTCTATTTGCCTGTTATAATAATTAATGGATCTTTCTGTAATAGGAATATAATTTTCGTTATCTTCTTGTGCACTATGTATTGTCGCTTCTAAGCTATCTGGGGCTTCTCCTAGAATATTATCTTCAATTTTGATTCGCGATAAAGCGTGATTCTCTTTACCTGGAACATATTTAAGATGGTAATCAAACTCATTTAGCTTGATTTTCCATATTTGTAGCTTCCTATTGGGCTCTTTTATATTACTCAGCCAAACTAGGGGATTGTGATCACTAAGGATCTCGAATTTTCTTCCAAAAAGATAGAACCTGAAATATTTAGTGGCCCAGACAATAGCTAAAAGTTCTAATGAGAATTGTTTCTCGAACTTAGGATATATTAATATCGGATCGGACATGATAAGAAGTTATAATTTTTCAGATGCTTCAATGTA
>NW_026998617.1:0-624 GCF_035044405.1 Drosophila montana | reverse complement strand
GGTTAAAAACCTAACCGATATTTTTGACGAATGCAGAAAATACAACTTAAAGCTTCATCCTGAAAAATGTTATTTATTTATGCATTAAGTCTCATTTCTGGGACACAAATGCACAGACAACGGAATCTTACCTGAAGACAAGAAATACGACGTCATTAAAAATTACCCAGTCCCACATGATGCGGACAGCGCTAGACGTTTTGTTGCAGTTTGCAATTATTATAGACGATTTATTAAAAACTTCGCTGACTATGCACGGCACATAACTAGACTACATAAAAAGAATGTTCCATTTGAATGGACGGATGATTGTCACAATGCGTTCTTATACTTAAAATCTCAACTTATTAAACCGACTCTGTTACAATACCCAGACTTCAGAAAAGAATTTTGTATAATAACGGATGCGAGTAAGGAAGCGTGTGGAGCGGTTTTAACTCAAAACCACAACAGACTCCATCTTCCAGTTGCTTACGCATCCAAATCATTCACCCAGGGAGAAAGTAACAATTTCATTGGGCAATAACACATTTCAGACCATATATTTACGGTAGACATTTCACTGTCAAAATAGATC
Organism: Drosophila montana; assembly: GCF_035044405.1. Taxonomy (NCBI): domain Eukaryota; kingdom Metazoa; phylum Arthropoda; class Insecta; order Diptera; family Drosophilidae; genus Drosophila; species Drosophila montana. The sequence goes on along the minus strand of NW_026998617.1, from coordinate 47 downwards.
AGAGACCACTTTTCGTTTTTTTTTTTTGGTTTTTTTTTTACGCGATT
>NW_026998616.1:0-1179 GCF_035044405.1 Drosophila montana | reverse complement strand
ATTCAACAAAAGCCATGAAATCCACTGAACAAGTAGCTGATATCCAAACATATGCACACTTCAAGGAAATTATCCTTAAAACTCATAAAGATTTATTACATCCAGGTATCGAAAAGGTTACAACACTAAAGAAAAATATTGCTATCCCGACCATCAAAACTCATACAAAACATCAACCATAAGAGAAAACACAATACAACTGGTAGAACACCAGCTGACATCTTTATATATGCCGGAACCCCCGTATATAGTAACCAGGAAAACAAACTTAATAAAATAACAAATTTAAACGAAAAGCGCCAAGACTTTGAAAAAGACACTAGATTTAAGGAATCACCTTTAGTAAGATCCAAAACTACAACCCCTTTCAAGAAAACGGGAAACCTCAGACAAGTAGATGATAAGCATTTCGAAGAAACCAACAGAGGTAGAAAAATCACACACTACAAATCTAAATTTAAAAAGAAAAAGAAAATTAATATAAGCAAATACGATATTTCCAGATCAAATGGCCAAGAAAGCCCAACTTAAACTGACAGCATATTTAATGCTATTCATAATAAGCACTTTCGTCCGAGAAGCCCAACTCCAAAGCATAGAAATCAACCCGACCCAAGCCAAAAATGGTTACTTAATCTTTAAGACAGGAAAAATACACCTTCCCGTAAACTACGAATACCATTATCTGTCCGTTAATATAACTAAAACAGAACAAACTTATAACAAATTAATCAAACAAACCGAAGAATTCGCAACATATTCCCAAATAAAATACTTAAAAGAAAAATTAGAAAGAGAAATGAACGGCATAAGAATAGCAAAACGCAGCAAACGCGGTCTTGCTAACTTTATGGGTACAATTTATAAATATCTATTCGGCGCATTAGATCAACAGGATAAAGAAGAACTAGAATCTAAAGTGAATAACATAGCAGAAAACAGCGTACAAGCAAACGAACTAAATCAAGTAATAGAAGCAGTCAATACAGGCATAGAAACTAAAAATTTTTTAAATCAAGCAGGAGGAAAACCAAAGCCAGCACTCCTCATATTTAACCTCCAAGAATTCACTTAAATACATAGAAGACATAGAGTTAGGTATGCAACTCACTAGACTGACTTTTTCCTTCCTTCTACTGCCTCCAGGCAGAGATTCGTGAACATGTCACGGTCGCCATG